>NW_028255576.1:0-42557 GCF_964263255.1 Lissotriton vulgaris
GTGCATGAAAATGGCCAATTTACTCACTCTGAGTTCTCAAAAAGGGTTTCTTCACCCCGGGAAGTTAATTAAATACCATTTGGAGGCATTTAATGTTCGAGCAAAAACGGCTGATTTTCGACAAAAGAGATAACACCCCCCCATTACGTCATGCTTCAGAAATGTGGAAAATGGTCCGTTTTCAAATGTTTTATTTTTGAACGTCAGTTCACATTTGTAGGTGGATCATCAGTGTTAGAGCTAAAATTAGCATGTTTAAAGTGATTTTCATGCTTCCAGAGGCTCGGGAAGTGAAATAAATACCATTTGGAGGCATTTAATGTTCGAGCAAAAACGGCTGATTTTCGACAAAAGAGATAACACCCCCCCATTACGTCATGCTTCAGAAATGTGGAAAATGGTCCGTTTTCAAATGTTTTATTTTTGAACGTCAGTTCACATTTGTAGGTTGATCATCAGTGTTAGAGCTAAAATTAGCATGTTTAAAGTGATTTTCATGCTTCCAGGGGCTCGGGAAGTTAATTAAATACCATTTGGAGGCATTTAATGTTCGAGAAAAAACGGCTGATTTTCGACAAAAGAGATAACACCCCCCCATTACGTCATGCTTCAGAAATGTGGAAAATGGTCCGTTTTCAAATGTTTTATTTTTGAACGTCAGTTCACATTTGTAGGTGGATCATCAGTGTTAGAGCTAAAATTAGCATGTTTAAAGTGATTTTCATGCTTCCAGGGGCCCAAAACACAAGATTTATGGAATGGTTAAAAGTGCATGAAAATGACCAATTTACTCACTCTGAGTACTCAAAAAGGGTTTCTTCACCCCGGGAAGTTAATTAAATACCATTTGGAGGCATTTAATGTTCGAGCAAAAACGGCTGATTTTCGACAAAAGAGATAACACCCCCCCATTACGTCATGCTTCAGAAATGTGGAAAATGGTCCGTTTTCAAATGTTTTATTTTTGAACGTCAGTTCACATTTGTAGGTGGATCATCAGTGTTAGAGCTAAAATTAGCATTTTTAAAGTGATTTTCATGCTTCCAGGGGCCCAAAACACAAGATTTATGGAATGGTTAAAAGTGCATGAAAATGGCCAATTTACTCACTCTGAGTTCTCAAAAAGGGTTTCTTCACCCCGGGAAGTTAATTAAATACCATTTGGAGGCATTTAATGTTCGAGCAAAAACGGCTGATTTTCGACAAAAGAGATAACACCCCCCATTACGTCATGCTTCAGAAATGTGGAAAATGGTCCGTTTTTTAATGTTTTATTTTTGAACGTCAGTTCACATTTGTAGGTGGATCATCAGTGTTAGAGCTAAAATTAGCATGTTTAAAGTGATTTTCATGCTTCCAGGGGCTCTGGAAGTTAATTAAATACCATTTGGAGGCATTTAATGTTCGAGCAAAAACGGCTGATTTTCGACAAAAGAGATAACACCCCCCCCCATTACGTCATGCTTCAGAAATGTGGAAAATGGTCCGTTTTCAAATGTTTTATTTTTGAACGTCAGTTCACATTTGTAGGTGGATCATCAGTGTTAGAGCTAAAATTAGCATGTTTAAAGTGATTTTCATGCTTCCAGGGGCCCAAAACACAAGATTTATGGAATGGTTAAAAGTGCATGAAAATGGCCAATTTACTCACTCTGAGTTCTCAAAAAGGGTTTCTTCGCCCCGGGAAGTTAATTAAATACCATTTGGAGGCATTTAATGTTCGAGCAAAAACGGCTGATTTTCGACAAAAGAGATAACACCCCCCCATTACGTCATGCTTCAGAAATGTGGAAAATGGTCCGTTTTCAAATGTTTTATTTTTGAACGTCAGTTCACATTTGTAGGTGGATCATCAGTGTTAGAGCTAAAATTAGCATGTTTAAAGTGATTTTCATGCTTCCAGGGGCTCGGGAAGTTAATTAAATACCATTTGGAGGCATTTAATGTTCGAGCAAAAACGGCTGATTTTCGACAAAAGAGATAACACCCCCCATTACGTCATGCTTCAGAAATGTGGAAAATGGTCCGTTTTCAAATGTTTTATTTTTGAACGTCAGTTCACATTTGTAGGTGGATCATCAGTGTTAGAGCTAAAATTAGCATGTTTAAAGTGATTTTCATGCTTCCAGGGGCTCGGGAAGTGAAATAAATACCATTTGGAGGCATTTAAGGTTCGAGCAAAAACGGCTGATTTTCGGCAAAAGAGATAACACCCCCCCATTACGTCATGCTTCAGAAATGTGGAAAATGGTCCGTTTTCAAATGTTTTATTTTTGAACGTCAGTTCACATTTGTAGGTGGATCATCAGTGTTAGAGCTAAAATTAGCATGTTTAAAGTGATTTTCATGCTTCCAGGGGCTCGGGAAGTTAATTAAATACCATTTGGAGGCATTTAATGTTCGAGCAAAAACGGCTGATTTTCGACAAAAGAGATAACACCCCCCCATTACGTCATGCTTCAGAAATGTGGAAAATGGTCCGTTTTCAAATGTTTTATTTTTGAACGTCAGTTCACATTTGTAGGTGAATCATCAGTGTTAGAGCTAAAATTAGCATGTTTAAAGTGATTTTCATGCTTCCAGGGGCTCGGGAAGTTAATTAAATACCATTTGGAGGCATTTAATGTTCGAGCAAAAACGGCTGATTTTCGACAAAAAAGATAACACCCCCCCATTACGTCATGCTTCAGAAATGTGGAAAATGGTCCGTTTTCAAATGTTTTATTTTTGAACGTCAGTTCACATTTGTAGGTGGATCATCAGTGTTAGAGCTAAAATTAGCATGTTTAAAGTGATTTTCATGCTTCCAGGGGCCCAAAACACAAGATTTATGGAATGGTTAAAAGTGCATGAAAATGGCCAATTTACTCACTCTGAGTTCTCAAAAAGGGTTTCTTCACCCCGGGAAGTAAATTGAATACCATTTGGAGGCATTTAATGTTCGAGCAAAAACGGCTGATTTTCGACAAAAGAGATAACACCCCCCCATTACGTCATGCTTCAGAAATGTGGAAAATGGTCCGTTTTCAAATGTTTTATTTTTGAACGTCAGTTCACATTTGTAGGTGGATCATCAGTGTTAGAGCTAAAATTAGCATGTTTAAAGTGATTTTCATGCTTCCAGGGGCTCGGGAAGTGAAATAAATACCATTTGGAGGCATTTAATGTTCGAGCAAAAACGGCTGATTTTCGACAAAAGAGATAACACCCCCCCATTACGTCATGCTTCAGAAATGTGGAAAATGGTCCGTTTTCAAATGTTTTATTTTTGAACGTCAGTTCACATTTGTCGGTGGATCATCAGTGTTAGAGCTAAAATTAGCATGTTTAAAGTGATTTTCATGCTTCCAGGGGCCCAAAACACAAGATTTATGGAATGGTTAAAAGTGCATGAAAATGGCCAATTTACTCACTCTGAGTTCTCAAAAAGGGTTTCTTCACCCCGGGAAGTTAATTAAATACCATTTGGAGGCATTTAATGTTCGAGCAAAAACGGCTGATTTTCGACAAAAGAGATAACACCCCCCCATTACGTCATGCTTCAGAAATGTGGAAAATGGTCCGTTTTCAAATGTTTTATTTTTGAACGTCGGTTCACATTTGTAGGTGGATCATCAGTGTTAGAGCTAAAATTAGCATGTTTAAAGTGATTTTCATGCTTCCAGGGGCTCGGGAAGTTAATTAAATACCATTTGGAGGCATTTAATGTTCGAGCAAAAACGGCTGATTTTCGACAAAAGAGATAACACCCCCCCATTACGTCATGCTTCAGAAATGTGGAAAATGGTCCGTTTTCAAATGTTTTATTTTTGAACGTCAGTTCACATTTGTAGGTGGATCATCAGTGTTAGAGCTAAAATTACCATGTTTAAAGTGATTTTCATGCTTCCAGGGGCTCGGGAAGTGAAATAAATACCATTTGGAGGCATTTAATGTTCGAGCAAAAACGGCTGATTTTCGGCAAAAGAGATAACACCCCCCCATTACGTCATGCTTCAGAAATGTGGAAAATGGTCCGTTTTCAAATGTTTTATTTTTGAACGTCAGTTCACATTTGTAGGTGGATCATCAGTGTTAGAGCTAAAATGAGCATGTTTGAAGTGATTTTCATGCTTCCAGGGGCTCGGGAAGTTAATTAAATACCATTTGGAGGCATTTAATGTTCGAGCAAAAACGGCTGATTTTCGACAAAAGAGATAACACCCCCCCATTACGTCATGCTTCAGAAATGTGGAAAATGGTCCGTTTTCAAATGTTTTATTTTTGAACGTCAGTTCACATTTGTAGGTGGATCATCAGTGTTAGAGCTAAAATTAGCATGTTTAAAGTGATTTTCATGCTTCCAGGGGCCCAAAACACAAGATTTATGGAATGGTTAAAAGTGCATGAAAATGGCCAATTTACTCACTCTGAGTTCTCAAAAAGGTTTTCTTCACCCCGGGAAGTTAATTAAATACCATTTGGAGGCATTTAATGTTCGAGCAAAAACGGCTGATTTTCGACAAAAGAGATAACACCCCCCCATTACGTCATGCTTCAGAAATGTGGAAAATGGTCCGTTTTCAAATGTTTTATTTTTGAACGTCAGTTCACATTTGTAGGTGGATCATCAGTGTTAGAGCTAAAATTAGCATGTTTAAAGTGATTTTCATGCTTCCAGGGGCTCGGGAAGTTAATTAAATACAATTTGGAGGCATTTAATGTTCAAGCAAAAACGGCTGATTTTCGACAAAAGAGATAACACCCCCCCCATTACGTCATGCTTCAGAAATGTGGAAAATGGTCCGTTTTCAAATGTTTTATTTTTGAACGTCAGTTCACATTTGTAGGTGGATCATCAGTGTTAGAGCTAAAATTAGCATGTTTAAAGTGATTTTCATGCTTCCAGGGGCCCAAAACACAAGATTTATGGAATGGTTAAAAGTGCATGAAAATGGCCAATTTACTCACTCTGAGTTCTCAAAAAGGGTTTCTTCACCCCGGGAAGTTAATTAAATACCATTTGGAGGCATTTAATGTTCGAGCAAAAACGGCTGATTTTCGACAAAAGAGATAACACCCCCCCATTACGTCATGCTTCAGAAATGTGGAAAATGGTCCGTTTTCAAATGTTTTATTTTTGAACGTCAGTTCACATATGTAGGTGGATCATCAGTGTTAGAGCTAAAATTAGCATGTTTAAAGTGATTTTCATGCTTCCAGGGGCTCGGGAAGTTAATTAAATACCATTTGGAGGCATTTAATGTTCGAGAAAAAACGGCTGATTTTCGACAAAAGAGATAACACCCCCCCATTACGTCATGCTTCAGAAATTTGGAAAATGGTCCGTTTTCAAATGTTTTATTTTTGAACGTCAGTTCACATTTGTAGGTGGATCATCAGTGTTAGAGCTAAAATTAGCATGTTTAAAGTGATTTTCATGCTTCCAGGGGCCCAAAACACAAGATTTATGGAATGGTTAAAAGTGCATGAAAATGGCCAATTTACTCACTCTGAGTACTCAAAAAGGGTTTCTTCACCCCGGGAAGTTAATTAAATACCATTTGGAGGCATTTAATGTTCGAGCAAAAACGGCTGATTTTCGACAAAAGAGATAACACCCCCCCATTACGTCATGCTTCAGAAATGTGGAAAATGGTCCGTTTTCAAATGTTTTATTTTTGAACGTTAGTTCACATTTGTGGGTGGATCATCAGTGTTAGAGCTAAAATTAGCATGTTTAAAGTGATTTTCATGCTTCCAGGGGCCCAAAACACAAGATTTATGGAATGGTTAAAAGTGCATGAAAATGGCCAATTTACTCACTCTGAGTTCTCAAAAAGGGTTTCTTCACCCCGGGAAGTTAATTAAATACCATTTGGAGGCATTTAATGTTCGAGCAAAAACGGCTGATTTTCGACAAAAGAGATAACACCCCCCCATTACGTCATGCTTCAGAAATGTGGAAAATGGTCCGTTTTCAAATGTTTTATTTTTGAACGTCAGTTCACATTTGTAGGTGGATCATCAGTGTTAGAGCTAAAATTAGCATGTTTAAAGTGATTTTCATGCTTCCAGGGGCTCGGGAAGTTAATTAAATACCATTTGGAGGCATTTAATGTTCGAGCAAAAACGGCTGATTTTCGACAAAAGAGATAACACCCCCCATTACGTCATGCTTCAGAAATGTGGAAAATGGTCCGTTTTCAAATGTTTTATTTTTGAACGTCAGTTCACATTTGTAGGTGGATCATCAGTGTTAGAGCTAAAATTAGCATGTTTAAAGTGATTTTCATGCTTCCAGGGGCTCGGGAAGTGAAATAAATACCATTTGGAGGCATTTAAGGTTCGAGCAAAAACGGCTGATTTTCGGCAAAAGAGATAACACCCCCCCATTACGTCATGCTTCAGAAATGTGGAAAATGGTCCGTTTTCAAATGTTTTATTTTTGAACGTCAGTTCACATTTGTAGGTGGATCATCAGTGTTAGAGCTAAAATTAGCATGTTTAAAGTGATTTTCATGCTTCCAGGGGCTCGGGAAGTTAATTGAATACCATTTGGAGGCATTTAATGTTCGAGCAAAAACGGCTGATTTTCGACAAAAGAGATAACACCCCCCCATTACGTCATGCTTCAGAAATGTGGAAAATGGTCCGTTTTCAAATGTTTTATTTTTGAACGTCAGTTCACATTTGTAGGTGGATCATCAGTGTTAGAGCTAAAATTACAATGTTTAAAGTGATTTTCATGCTTCCAGGGGCTCGGGAAGTGAAATAAATACCATTTGGAGGCATTTAATGTTCGAGCAAAAACGGCTGATTTTCGACAAAAGAGATAACACCCCCCCATTACGTCATGCTTCAGAAATGTGGAAAATGGTCCGTTTTCAAATGTTTTATTTTTGAACGTCAGTTCACATTTGTCGGTGGATCATCAGTGTTAGAGCTAAAATTAGCATGTTTAAAGTGATTTTCATGCTTCCAGGGGCTCGGGAAGTGAAATAAATACCATTTGGAGGCATTTAATGTTCGAGCAAAAACGGCTGATTTTCGACAAAAGAGATAACACCCCCCCATTACGTCATGCTTCAGAAATGTGGAAAATGGTCCGTTTTCAAATGTTTTATTTTTGAACGTCAGTTCACATTTGCCGGTGGATCATCAGTGTTAGAGCTAAAATTAGCATGTTTAAAGTGATTTTCATGCTTCCAGGGGCTCGGGAAGTTAATTAAATACCATTTGGAGGCATTTAATGTTCGAGAAAAAACGGCTTATTTTCGACAAAAGAGATAACACCCCCCCATTACGTCATGCTTCAGAAATGTGGAAAATGGTCCGTTTTCAAATGTTTTATTTTTGAACGTCAGTTCACATTTGTAGGTGGATCATCAGTGTTAGAGCTAAAATTAGCATGTTTAAAGTGATTTTCATGCTTCCAGGGGCCCAAAACACAAGATTTATGGAATGGTTAAAAGTGCATGAAAATGGCCAATTTACTCACTCTGAGTTCTCAAAAAGGGTTTCTTCACCCCGGGAAGTTAATTAAATACCATTTGGAGGCATTTAATGTTCGAGCAAAAACGGCTGATTTTCGACAAAAGAGATAACACCCCCCCATTACGTCATGCTTCAGAAATGTGGAAAATGGTCCGTTTTCAAATGTTTTATTTTTGAACGTCGGTTCACATTTGTAGGTGGATCATCAGTGTTAGAGCTAAAATTAGCATGTTTAAAGTGATTTTCATGCTTCCAGGGGCTCGGGAAGTTAATTAAATACCATTTGGAGGCATTTAATGTTCGAGCAAAAACGGCTGATTTTCGACAAAAGAGATAACACCCCCCCATTACGTCATGCTTCAGAAATGTGGAAAATGGTCCGTTTTCAAATGTTTTATTTTTGAACGTCAGTTCACATTTGTAGGTGGATCATCAGTGTTAGAGCTAAAATTACCATGTTTAAAGTGATTTTCATGCTTCCAGGGGCTCGGGAAGTGAAATAAATACCATTTGGAGGCATTTAATGTTCGAGCAAAAACGGCTGATTTTCGGCAAAAGAGATAACACCCCCCCATTACGTCATGCTTCAGAAATGTGGAAAATGGTCCGTTTTCAAATGTTTTATTTTTGAACGTTAGTTCACATTTGTGGGTGGATCATCAGTGTTAGAGCTAAAATTAGCATGTTTAAAGTGATTTTCATGCTTCCAGGGGCCCAAAACACAAGATTTATGGAATGGTTAAAAGTGCATGAAAATGGCCAATTTACTCACTCTGAGTTCTCAAAAAGGGTTTCTTCACCCCGGGAAGTTAATTAAATACCATTTGGAGGCATTTAATGTTCGAGCAAAAACGGCTGATTTTCGACAAAAGAGATAACACCCCCCCATTACGTCATGCTTCAGAAATGTGGAAAATGGTCCGTTTTCAAATGTTTTATTTTTGAACGTCAGTTCACATTTGTAGGTGGATCATCAGTGTTAGAGCTAAAATTAGCATGTTTAAAGTGATTTTCATGCTTCCAGGGGCTCGGGAAGTTAATTAAATACCATTTGGAGGCATTTAATGTTCGAGCAAAAACGGCTGATTTTCGACAAAAGAGATAACACCCCCCCATTACGTCATGCTTCAGAAATGTGGAAAATGGTCCGTTTTCAAATGTTTTATTTTTGAACGTCAGTTCACATTTGTAGGTGGATCATCAGTGTTAGAGCTAAAATCACCATGTTTAAAGTGATTTTCATGCTTCCAGGGGCTCGGGAAGTGAAATAAATACCATTTGGAGGCATTTAATGTTCGAGCAAAAACGGCTGATTTTCGGCAAAAGAGATAACACCCCCCCATTACGTCATGCTTCAGAAATGTGGAAAATGGTCCGTTTTCAAATGTTTTATTTTTGAACGTCAGTTCACATTTGTAGGTGGATCATCAGTGTTAGAGCTAAAATTAGCATGTTTGAAGTGATTTTCATGCTTCCAGGGGCTCGGGAAGTTAATTAAATACCATTTGGAGGCATTTAATGTTCGAGCAAAAACGGCTGATTTTCGACAAAAGAGATAACACCCCCCCATTACGTCATGCTTCAGAAATGTGGAAAATGGTCCGTTTTCAAATGTTTTATTTTTGAACGTCAGTTCACATTTGTAGGTGGATCATCAGTGTTAGAGCTAAAATTAGCATGTTTAAAGTGATTTTCATGCTTCCAGGGGCCCAAAACACAAGATTTATGGAATGGTTAAAAGTGCATGAAAATGGCCAATTTACTCACTCTGAGTTCTCAAAAAGGGTTTCTTCACCCCGGGAAGTTAATTAAATACCATTTGGAGGCATTTAATGTTCGAGCAAAAACGGCTGATTTTCGACAAAAGAGATAACACCCCCCCATTACGTCATGCTTCAGAAATGTTGAAAATGGTCCGTTTTCAAATGTTTTATTTTTGAACGTCAGTTCACATTTGTAGGTGGATCATCAGTGTTAGAGCTAAAATTAGCATGTTTAAAGTGATTTTCATGCTTCCAGGGGCTCGGGAAGTTAATTAAATACAATTTGGAGGCATTTAATGTTCAAGCAAAAACGGCTGATTTTCGACAAAAGAGATAACACCCCCCCCATTACGTCATGCTTCAGAAATGTGGAAAATGGTCCGTTTTCAAATGTTTTATTTTTGAACGTCAGTTCACATTTGTAGGTGGATCATCAGTGTTAGAGCTAAAATTAGCATGTTTAAAGTGATTTTCATGCTTCCAGGGGCCCAAAACACAAGATTTATGGAATGGTTAAAAGTGCATGAAAATGGCCAATTTACTCACTCTGAGTTCTCAAAAAGGGTTTCTTCACCCCGGGAAGTTAATTAAATACCATTTGGAGGCATTTAATGTTCGAGCAAAAACGGCTGATTTTCGACAAAAGAGATAACACCCCCCCATTACGTCATGCTTCAGAAATGTGGAAAATGGTCCGTTTTCAAATGTTTTATTTTTGAACGTCAGTTCACATTTGTAGGTGGATCATCAGTGTTAGAGCTAAAATTAGCATGTTTAAAGTGATTTTCATGCTTCCAGGGGCTCGGGAAGTTAATTAAATACCATTTGGAGGCATTTAATGTTCGAGAAAAAACGGCTGATTTTCGACAAAAGAGATAACACCCCCCCATTACGTCATGCTTCAGAAATTTGGAAAATGGTCCGTTTTCAAATGTTTTATTTTTGAACGTCAGTTCACATTTGTAGGTGGATCATCAGTGTTAGAGCTAAAATTAGCATGTTTAAAGTGATTTTCATGCTTCCAGGGGCCCAAAACACAAGATTTATGGAATGGTTAAAAGTGCATGAAAATGGCCAATTTACTCACTCTGAGTACTCAAAAAGGGTTTCTTCACCCCGGGAAGTTAATTAAATACCATTTGGAGGCATTTAATGTTCGAGCAAAAACGGCTGATTTTCGACAAAAGAGATAACACCCCCCCATTACGTCATGCTTCAGAAATGTGGAAAATGGTCCGTTTTCAAATGTTTTATTTTTGAACGTTAGTTCACATTTGTGGGTGGATCATCAGTGTTAGAGCTAAAATTAGCATGTTTAAAGTGATTTTCATGCTTCCAGGGGCCCAAAACACAAGATTTATGGAATGGTTAAAAGTGCATGAAAATGGCCAATTTACTCACTCTGAGTTCTCAAAAAGGGTTTCTTCACCCCGGGAAGTTAATTAAATACCATTTGGAGGCATTTAATGTTCGAGCAAAAACGGCTGATTTTCGACAAAAGAGATAACACCCCCCCATTACGTCATGCTTCAGAAATGTGGAAAATGGTCCGTTTTCAAATGTTTTATTTTTGAACGTCAGTTCACATTTGTAGGTGGATCATCAGTGTTAGAGCTAAAATTAGCATGTTTAAAGTGATTTTCATGCTTCCAGGGGCTCGGGAAGTTAATTAAATACCATTTGGAGGCATTTAATGTTCGAGAAAAAACGGCTGATTTTCGACAAAAGAGATAACACCCCCCCATTACGTCATGCTTCAGAAATTTGGAAAATGGTCCGTTTTCAAATGTTTTATTTTTGAACGTCAGTTCACATTTGTAGGTGGATCATCAGTGTTAGAGCTAAAATTAGCATGTTTAAAGTGATTTTCATGCTTCCAGGGGCCCAAAACACAAGATTTATGGAATGGTTAAAAGTGCATGAAAATGGCCAATTTACTCACTCTGAGTACTGAAAAAGGGTTTCTTCACCCCGGGAAGTTAATTAAATACCATTTGGAGGCATTTAATGTTCGAGCAAAAACGGCTGATTTTCGACAAAAGAGATAACACCCCCCCATTACGTCATGCTTCAGAAATGTGGAAAATGGTCCGTTTTCAAATGTTTTATTTTTGAACGTTAGTTCACATTTGTGGGTGGATCATCAGTGTTAGAGCTAAAATTAGCATGTTTAAAGTGATTTTCATGCTTCCAGGGGCCCAAAACACAAGATTTATGGAATGGTTAAAAGTGCATGAAAATGGCCAATTTACTCACTCTGAGTTCTCAAAAAGGGTTTCTTCACCCCGGGAAGTTAATTAAATACCATTTGGAGGCATTTAATGTTCGAGCAAAAACGGCTGATTTTCGACAAAAGAGATAACACCCCCCCATTACGTCATGCTTCAGAAATGTGGAAAATGGTCCGTTTTCAAATGTTTTATTTTTGAACGTCAGTTCACATTTGTAGGTGGATCATCAGTGTTAGAGCTAAAATTAGCATGTTTAAAGTGATTTTCATGCTTCCAGGGGCTCGGGAAGTTAATTAAATACCATTTGGAGGCATTTAATGTTCGAGCAAAAACGGCTGATTTTCGACAAAAGAGATAACACCCCCCCATTACGTCATGCTTCAGAAATGTGGAAAATGGTCTGTTTTCAAATGTTTTATTTTTGAACGTCAGTTCACATTTGTAGGTGGATCATCAGTGTTAGAGCTAAAATTAGCATGTTTAAAGTGATTTTCATGCTTCCAGGGGCCCAAAACACAAGATTTATGGAATGGTTAAAAGTGCATGAAAATGGCCAATTTACTCACTCTGAGTTCTCAAAAAGGGTTTCTTCACCCCCGGAAGTTAATTAAATACCATTTGGAGGCATTTAATGTTCGAGCAAAAACGGCTGATTTTCGACAAAAGAGATAACACCCCCCCATTACGTCATGCTTCAGAAATGTGGAAAATGGTCCGTTTTTAAATGTTTTATTTTTGAACGTCAGTTCACATTTGTAGGTGGATCATCAGTGTTAGAGCTAAAATTAGCATGTTTAAAGTGATTTTCATGCTTCCAGGGGCTCGGGAAGTTAATTAAATACCATTTGGAGGCATTTAATGTTCGAGCAAAAACGGCTGATTTTCGACAAAAGAGATAACACCCCCCCATTACGTCATGCTTCAGAAATGTGGAAAATGGTCCGTTTTCAAATGTTTTATTTTTGAACGTCAGTTCACATTTGTAGGTGGATCATCAGTGTTAGAGCTAAAATTAGCATGTTTAAAGTGATTTTCATGCTTCCAGGGGCCCAAAACACAAGATTTAGGGAATGGTTAAAAGTGCATGAAAATGGCCAATTTACTCACTCTGAGTTCTCAAAAAGGGTTTCTTCACCCCGGGAAGTTAATTAAATACCATTTGGAGGCATTTAATGTTCGAGCAAAAACGGCTGATTTTCGACAAAAGAGATAACACCCCCCCATTACGTCATGCTTCAGAAATGTGGAAAATGGTCCGTTTTCAAATGTTTTATTTTTGAACGTCAGTTCACATTTGTAGGTGGATCATCAGTGTTAGAGCTAAAATTAGCATGTTTAAAGTGATTTTCATGCTTCCAGGGGCTCGGGAAGTTAATTAAATACCATTTGGAGGCATTTAATGTTCGAGCAAAAACGGCTGATTTTCGACAAAAGAGATAACACCCTCCCATTACGTCATGCTTCAGAAATGTGGAAAATGGTCCGTTTTCAAATGTTTTATTTTTGAACGTCAGTTCACATTTGTAGGTGGATCATCAGTGTTAGAGCTAAAATTAGCATGTTTAAAGTGATTTTCATGCTTCCAGGGGCTCGGGAAGTGAAATAAATACCATTTGGAGGCATTTAATGTTCGAGCAAAAACGGCTGATTTTCGGCAAAAGAGATAACACCCCCCCATTACGTCATGCTTCAGAAATGTGGAAAATGGTCCGTTTTCAAATGTTTTATTTTTGAACGTCAGTTCACATTTGTAGGTGGATCATCAGTGTTAGAGCTAAAATTAGCATGTTTAAAGTGATTTTCATGCTTCCAGGGGCTCGGGAAGTTAATTAAATACCATTTGGAGGCATTTAATGTTCGAGCAAAAACGGCTGATTTTCGACAAAAGAGATAACACCCCCCCATTACGTCATGCTTCAGAAATGTGGAAAATGGTCCGTTTTCAAATGTTTTATTTTTGAACGTCAGTTCACATTTGTAGGTGGATCATCAGTGTTAGAGCTAAAATTAGCATGTTTAAAGTGATTTTCATGCTTCCAGGGGCTCGGAAAGTTAATTAAATACCATTTGGAGGCATTTAATGTTCGAGCAAAAACGGCTGATTTTCGACAAAAGAGATAACACCCCCCCATTACGTCATGCTTCAGAAATGTGGAAAATGGTCCGTTTTCAAATGTTTTATTTTTGAACGTCAGTTCACATTTGTAGGTGGATCATCAGTGTTAGAGCTAAAATTAGCATGTTTAAAGTGATTTTCATGCTTCCAGGGGCCCAAAACACAAGATTTATGGAATGGTTAAAAGTGCATGAAAATGGCCAATTTACTCACTCTGAGTTCTCAAAAAGGGTTTCTTCACCCCGGGAAGTTAATTAAATACCATTTGGAGGCATTTAATGTTCGAGCAAAAACGGCTGATTTTCGACAAAAGAGATAACACCCCCCCATTACGTCATGCTTCAGAAATGTGGAAAATGGTCCGTTTTCAAATGTTTTATTTTTGAACATCAGTTCACATTTGTAGGTGGATCATCAGTGTTAGAGCTAAAATTAGCATGTTTAAAGTGATTTTCATGCTTCCAGGGGCTCGGGAAGTTAATTAAATACCATTTGGAGGCATTTAATGTTCAAGCAAAAACGGCTGATTTTCGACAAAAGAGATAACACCCCCCCATTACGTCATGCTTCAGAAATGTGGAAAATGGTCCGTTTTCAAATGTTTTATTTTTGAACGTCAGTTCACATTTGTAGGTGGATCATCAGTGTTAGAGCTAAAATTAGCATGTTTAAAGTGATTTTCATGCTTCCAGGGGCTCGGGAAGTGAAATAAATACCATTTGGAGGCATTTAATGTTCGAGCAAAAACGGCTGATTTTCGGCAAAAGAGATAACACCCCCCCATTACGTCATGCTTCAGAAATGTGGAAAATGGTCCGTTTTCAAATGTTTTATTTTTGAACGTCAGTTCACATTTGTAGGTGGATCATCAGTGTTAGAGCTAAAATTAGCATGTTTGAAGTGATTTTCATGCTTCCAGGGGCTCGGGAAGTTAATTAAATACCATTTGGAGGCATTTAATGTTCGAGCAAAAACGGCTGATTTTCGACAAAAGAGATAACACCCCCCCATTACGTCATGCTTCAGAAATGTGGAAAATGGTCCGTTTTCAAATGTTTTATTTTTGAACGTCAGTTCACATTTGTAGGTGGATCATCAGTGTTAGAGCTAAAATTAGCATGTTTAAAGTGATTTTCATGCTTCCAGGGGCCCAAAACACAAGATTTATGGAATGGTTAAAAGTGCATGAAAATGGCCAATTTACTCACTCTGAGTTCTCAAAAAGGGTTTCTTCACCCCAGGAAGTTAATTAAATACCATTTGGAGGCATTTAATGTTCGAGCAAAAACGGCTGATTTTCGACAAAAGAGATAACACCCCCCCATTACGTCATGCTTCAGAAATGTGGAAAATGGTCCGTTTTCAAATGTTTTATTTTTGAACGTCAGTTCACATTTGTAGGTGGATCATCAGTGTTAGAGCTAAAATTAGCATGTTTAAAGTGATTTTCATGCTTCCAGGGGCTCGGGAAGTTAATTAAATACCATTTGGAGGCATTTAATGTTCGAGAAAAAACGGCTGATTTTCGACAAAAGAGATAACACCCCCCCATTACGTCATGCTTCAGAAATGTGGAAAATGGTCCGTTTTCAAATGTTTTATTTTTGAACGTCAGTTCACATTTGTAGGTGGATCATCAGTGTTAGAGCTAAAATTAGCATGTTTAAAGTGATTTTCATGCTTCCAGGGGCTCGGGAAGTTAATTAAATACCATTTGGAGGCATTTAATGTTCGAGAAAAAACGGCTGATTTTCGACAAAAGAGATAACACCCCCCCATTAGGTCATGCTTCAGAAATTTGGAAAATGGTCCGTTTTCAAATGTTTTATTTTTGAACGTCAGTTCACATTTGTAGGTGGATCATCAGTGTTAGAGCTAAAATTAGCATGTTTAAAGTGATTTTCATGCTTCCAGGGGCCCAAAACACAAGATTTATGGAATGGTTAAAAGTGCATGAAAATGGCCAATTTACTCACTCTGAGTACTCAAAAAGGGTTTCTTCACCCCGGGAAGTTAATTAAATACCATTTGGAGGCATTTAATGTTCGAGCAAAAACGGCTGATTTTCGACAAAAGAGATAACACCCCCCCATTACGTCATGCTTCAGAAATGTGGAAAATGGTCCGTTTTCAAATGTTTTATTTTTGAACGTTAGTTCACATTTGTAGGTGGATCATCAGTGTTAGAGCTAAAATTAGCATGTTTAAAGTGATTTTCATGCTTCCAGGGGCCCAAAACACAAGATTTATGGAATGGTTAAAAGTGCATGAAAATGGCCAATTTACTCACTCTGAGTTCTCAAAAAGGGTTTCTTCACCCCCGGAAGTTAATTAAATACCATTTGGAGGCATTTAATGTTCGAGCAAAAACGGCTGATTTTCAACAAAAGAGATAACACCCCCCCATTACGTCATGCTTCAGAAATGTGGAAAATGGTCCGTTTTTAAATGTTTTATTTTTGAACGTCAGTTCACATTTGTAGGTGGATCATCAGTGTTAGAGCTAAAATTAGCATGTTTAAAGTGATTTTCATGCTTCCAGGGGCTCGGGAAGTTAATTAAATACCATTTGGAGGCATTTAATGTTCGAGCAAAAACGGCTGATTTTCGACAAAAGAGATAACACCCCCCCATTACGTCATGCTTCAGAAATGTGGAAAATGGTCCGTTTTCAAATGTTTTATTTTTGAACGTCAGTTCACATTTGTAGGTGGATCATCAGTGTTAGAGCTAAAATTAGCATGTTTAAAGTGATTTTCATGCTTCCAGGGGCCCAAAACACAAGATTTATGGAATGGTTAAAAGTGCATGAAAATGGCCAATTTACTCACTCTGAGTTCTCAAAAAGGGTTTCTTCACCCCGGGAAGTTAATTAAATACCATTTGGAGGCATTTAATGTTCGAGCAAAAACGGCTGATTTTCGACAAAAGAGATAACACCCTCCCATTACGTCATGCTTCAGAAATGTGGAAAATGGTCCATTTTCAAATGTTTTATTTTTGAACGTCAGTTCACATTTGTAGGTGGATCATCAGTGTTAGAGCTAAAATTAGCATGTTTAAAGTGATTTTCATGCTTCCAGGGGCTCGGGAAGTTAATTAAATACCATTTGGAGGCATTTAATGTTCGAGCAAAAACGGCTGATTTTCGGCAAAAGAGATAACACCCCCCCATTACGTCATGCTTAAGAAATGTGGAAAATGGTCCGTTTTCAAATGTTTTATTTTTGAACGTCAGTTCACATTTGTAGGTGGATCATCAGTGTTAGAGCTAAAATTAGCATGTTTAAAGTGATTTTCATGCTTCCAGGGGCTCGGGAAGTTAATTAAATACCATTTGGAGGCATTTAATGTTTGAGCAAAAACGGCTGATTTTCGACAAAAGAGATAACACCCCCCATTACGTCATGCTTCAGAAATGTGGAAAATGGTCCGTTTTCAAATGTTTTATTTTTGAACGTCAGTTCACATTTGTAGGTGGATCATCAGTGTTAGAGCTAAAATTAGCATGTTTAAAGTGATTTTCATGCTTCCAGGGGCTCGGAAAGTTAATTAAATACCATTTGGAGGCATTTAATGTTCGAGCAAAAACGGCTGATTTTCGACAAAAGAGATAACACCCCCCCATTACGTCATGCTTCAGAAATGTGGAAAATGGTCCGTTTTCAAATGTTTTACTTTTGAACGTCAGTTCACATTTGTAGGTGGATCATCAGTGTTAGAGCTAAAATTAGCATGTTTAAAGTGATTTTCATGCTTCCAGGGGCCCAAAACACAAGATTTATGGAATGGTTAAAAGTGCATGAAAATGGCCAATTTACTCACTCTGAGTTCTCAAAAAGGGTTTCTTCACCCCGGGAAGTTAATTAAATACCATTTGGAGGCATTTAATGTTCGAGCAAAAACGGCTGATTTTCGACAAAAGAGATAACACCCCCCCATTACGTCATGCTTCAGAAATGTGGAAAATGGTCCGTTTTCAAATGTTTTATTTTTGAACGTCAGTTCACATTTGTAGGTGGATCATCAGTGTTAGAGCTAAAATTAGCATGTTTAAAGTGATTTTCATGCTTCCAGGGGCTCGGGAAGTTAATTAAATACCATTTGGAGGCATTTAATGTTCAAGCAAAAACGGCTGATTTTCGACAAAAGAGATAACACCCACCCATTACGTCATGCTTCAGAAATGTGGAAAATGGTCTGTTTTCAAATGTTTTATTTTTGAACGTCAGTTCACATTTGTAGGTGGATCATCAGTGTTAGAGCTAAAATTAGCATGTTTAAAGTGATTTTCATGCTTCCAGGGGCTCGGGAAGTGAAATAAATACCATTTGGAGGCATTTAATGTTCGAGCAAAAACTGCTGATTTTCGGCAAAAGAGATAACACTCCCCCCATTACGTCATGCTTCAGAAATGTGGAAAATGGTCCGTTTTCAAATGTTTTATTTTTGAACGTCAGTTCACATTTGTAGGTGGATCATCAGTGTTAGAGCTAAAATTAGCATGTTTGAAGTGATTTTCATGCTTCCAGGGGCTCGGGAAGTTAATTAAATACCATTTGGAGGCATTTAATGTTCGAGCAAAAACGGCTGATTTTCGACAAAAGAGATAACACCCCCCCATTACGTCATGCTTCAGAAATGTGGAAAATGGTCCGTTTTCAAATGTTTTATTTTTGAACGTCAGTTCACATTTGTAGGTGGATCATCAGTGTTAGAGCTAAAATTAGCATGTTTAAAGTGATTTTCATGCTTCCAGGGGCTCGGGAAGTGAAATAAATACCATTTGGAGGCATTTAATGTTCGAGCAAAAACGGCTGATTTTCGACAAAAGAGATAACACCCCCCCATTACGTCATGCTTCAGAAATGTGGAAAATGGTCCGTTTTCAAATGTTTTATTTTTGAACGTCAGTTCACATTTGTAGGTGGATCATCAGTGTTAGAGCTAAAATTAGCATGTTTAAAGTGATTTTCATGCTTCCAGGGGCTGGGGAAGTTAATTAAATACCATTTGGAGGCATTTAATGTTCGAGAAAAAACGGCTGATTTTCGACAAAAGAGATAACACCCCCCCATTACGTCATGCTTCAGAAATTTGGAAAATGGTCCGTTTTCAAATGTTTTATTTTTGAACGTCAGTTCACATTTGTAGGTGGATCATCAGTGTTAGAGCTAAAATTAGCATGTTTAAAGTGATTTTCATGCTTCCAGGGGCCCAAAACACAAGATTTATGGAATGGTTAAAAGTGCATGAAAATGGCCAATTTACTCACTCTGAGTACTCAAAAAGGGTTTCTTCACCCCGGGAAGTTAATTAAATACCATTTGGAGGCATTTAATGTTCGAGCAAAAACGGCTGATTTTCGACAAAAGAGATAACACCCCCCCATTACGTCATGCTTCAGAAATGTGGAAAATGGTCCGTTTTCAAATGTTTTATTTTTGAACGTTAGTTCACATTTGTAGGTGGATCATCAGTGTTAGAGCTAAAATTAGCATGTTTAAAGTGATTTTCATGCTTCCAGGGGCCCAAAACACAAGATTTATGGAATGGTTAAAAGTGCATGAAAATGGCCAATTTACTCACTCTGAGTTCTCAAAAAGGGTTTCTTCACCCCGGGAAGTTAATTAAATACCATTTGGAGGCATTTAATGTTCGAGCAAAAACGGCTGATTTTCGACAAAAGAGATAACACCCCCCCATTACGTCATGCTTCAGAAATGTGGAAAATGGTCCGTTTTCAAATGTTTTATTTTTGAACGTCAGTTCACATTTGTAGGTGGATCATCAGTGTTAGAGCTAAAATTAGCATGTTTAAAGTGATTTTCATGCTTCCAGGGGCTCGGGAAGTTAATTAAATACCATTTGGAGGCATTTAATGTTCGAGCAAAAACGGCTGATTTTCGACAAAAGAGATAACACCCCCCCATTACGTCATGCTTCAGAAATGTGGAAAATGGTCCGTTTTCAAATGTTTTATTTTTGAACGTCAGTTCACATTTGTAGGTGGATCATCAGTGTTAGAGCTAAAATTAGCATGTTTAAAGTGATTTTCATGCTTCCAGGGGCCCAAAACACAAGATTTATGGAATGGTTAAAAGTGCATGAAAATGGCCAATTTACTCACTCTGAGTACTCAAAAAGGGTTTCTTCACCCCGGGAAGTTAATTAAATACCATTTGGAGGCATTTAATGTTCGAGCAAAAACGGCTGATTTTCGACAAAAGAGATAACACCCCCCATTACGTCATGCTTCAGAAATGTGGAAAATGGTCCGTTTTCAAATGTTTTATTTTTGAACGTCAGTTCACATTTGTAGGTGGATCATCAGTGTTAGAGCTAAAATTAGCATGTTTAAAGTGATTTTCATGCTTCCAGGGGCCCAAAACACAAGATTTATGGAATGGTTAAAAGTGCATGAAAATGGCCAATTTACTCACTCTGAGTTCTCAAAAAGGGTTTCTTCACCCCGGGAAGTTAATTAAATACCATTTGGAGGCATTTAATGTTCGAGCAAAAACGGCTGATTTTCGACAAAAGAGATAACACCCCCCCATTACGTCATGCTTCAGAAATGTGGAAAATGGTCCGTTTTTAAATGTTTTATTTTTGAACGTCAGTTCACATTTGTAGGTGGATCATCAGTGTTAGAGCTAAAATTAGCATGTTTAAAGTGATTTTCATGCTTCCAGGGGCTCGGGAAGTTAATTAAATACCATTTGGAGGCATTTAATGTTCGAGCAAAAACGGCTGATTTTCGACAAAAGAGATAACACCCCCCCATTACGTCATGCTTCAGAAATGTGGAAAATGGTCCATTTTCAAATGTTTTATTTTTGAACGTCAGTTCACATTTGTAGGTGGATCATCAGTGTTAGAGCTAAAATTAGCATGTTCAAAGTGATTTTCATGCTTCCAGGGGCCCAAAACACAAGATTTATGGAATGGTTAAAAGTGCATGAAAATGGCCAATTTACTCACTCTGAGTTCTCAAAAAGGGTTTCTTCACCCCGGGAAGTTAATTAAATACCATTTGGAGGCATTTAATGTTCGAGCAAAAACGGGTGATTTTCGACAAAAGAGATAACACCCCCCCATTACGTCATGCTTCAGAAATGTGGAAAATGGTCCGTTTTCAAATGTTTTATTTTTGAACGTCAGTTCACATTTGTAGGTGGATCATCAGTGTTAGAGCTAAAATTAGCATGTTTAAAGTGATTTTCATGCTTCCAGGGGCTCGGGAAGTTAATTAAATACCATTTGGAGGCATTTAATGTTTGAGCAAAAACGGCTGATTTTCGACAAAAGAGATAACACCCCCCCATTACGTCATGCTTCAGAAATGTGGAAAATGGTCCGTTTTCAAATGTTTTATTTTTGAACGTCAGTTCACATTTGTAGGTGGATCATCAGTGTTAGAGCTAAAATTAGCATGTTTAAAGTGATTTTCATGCTTCCAGGGGCCCAAAATACAAGATTTATGGAATGGTTAAAAGTGCATGAAAATGGCCAATTTACTCACTCTGAGTTCTCAAAAAGGGTTTCTTCACCCCGGGAAGTTAATTAAATACCATTTGGAGGCATTTAATGTTCCAGCAAAAACGGTTGATTTTCGACAAAAGAGATAACACCCCCCCATTACGTCATGCTTCAGAAATGTGGAAAATGGTCCGTTTTCAAATGTTTTATTTTTGAACGTCAGTTCACATTTGTAGGTGGATCATCAGTCTTAGAGCTAAAATTAGCATGTTTAAATTGATTTTCATGCTTCCAGGGGCTCGGGAAGTTAATTAAATACCATTTGGAGGCATTTAATGTTCGAGCAAAAACGGCTGATTTTCGACAAAAGAGATAACACCCCCCCATTACGTCATGCTTCAGAAATGTGGAAAATGGTCCGTTTTCAAATGTTTTATTTTTTAACGTCAGTTCACATTTGTAGGTGGATCATCAGTGTTAGAGCTAAAATTAGCATGTTTAAAGTGATTTTCATGCTTCCAGGGGCTTGGGAAGTTAATTAAATACCATTTGGAGGCATTTAATGTTCGAGCAAAAACGGCTGATTTTCGACAAAAGAGATAACACCCCCCCCATTACGTCATGCTTCAGAAATGTGGGAAATGGTCCGTTTTCAAATGTTTTATTTTTGAACGTCAGTTCACATTTGTAGGTGGATCATCAGTGTTAGAGCTAAAATTAGCATGTTTAAAGTGATTTTCATGCTTCCAGGGGGTCGGGAAGTTAATTAAATACCATTTGGAGGCATTTAATGTTCGAGCAAAAACGGCTGATTTTCGACAAAAGAGATAACACCCCCCCATTACGTCATGCTTCAGAAATGTGGAAAATGGTCCGTTTTCAAATGTTTTATTTTTGAACGTCAGTTCACATTTGTAGGTGGATCATCAGTGTTAGAGCTAAAATTAGCATGTTTAAAGTGATTTTCATGCTTCCAGGGGCCCAAAACACAAGATTTATGGAATGGTTAAAAGTGCATGAAAATGGCCAATTTACTCACTCTGAGTTCTCAAAAAGGGTTTCTTCACCCCGGGAAGTTAATTAAATACCATTTGGAGGCATTTAATGTTCGAGCAAAAACGGCTGATTTTCGACAAAAGAGATAACACCCCCCCATTACGTCATGCTTCAGAAATGTGGAAAATGGTCCGTTTTCAAATGTTTTATTTTTGAACGTCAGTTCACATTTGTAGGTGGATCATCAGTGTTAGAGCTAAAATTAGCATGTTTAAAGTGATTTTCATGCTTCCAGGGGCTCGGGAAGTTAATTAAATACCATTTGGAGGCATTTAATGTTCGAGCAAAAACGGCTGATTTTCCACAAAAGAGATAACACCCCCCCATTACGTCATGCTTCAGAAATGTGGAAAATGGTCCGTTTTCAAATGTTTTATTTTTGAACGTCAGTTCACATTTGTAGGTGGATCATCAGTGTTAGAGCTAAAATTAGCATGTTTAAAGTGATTTTCATGCTTCCAGGGGCTCGGGAAGTGAAATAAATACCATTTGGAGGCATTTAATGTTCGAGCAAAAACGGCTGATTTTCGGCAAAAGAGATAACACCCCCCCATTACGTCATGCTTCAGAAATGTGGAAAATGGTCCGTTTTCAAATGTTTTATTTTTGAACGTCAGTTCACATTTGTAGGTGGATCATCAGTGTTAGAGCTAAAATTAGCATGTTTAAAGTGATTTTCATGCTTCCAGGGGCTCGGGAAGTTAATTAAATACCATTTGGAGGCATTTAATGTTCGAGCAAAAACGGCTGATTTTCGACAAAAGAGATAACACCCCCCCATTACGTCATGCTTCAGAAATGTGGAAAATGGTCCGTTTTCAAATGTTTTATTTTTGAACGTCAGTTCACATTTGTAGGTGGATCATCAGTGTTAGAGCTAAAATTAGCATGTTTAAAGTGATTTTCATGCTTCCAGGGGCTCGGAAAGTTAATTAAATACCATTTGGAGGCATTTAATGTTCGAGCAAAAACGGCTGATTTTCGACAAAAGAGATAACACCCCCCCATTACGTCATGCTTCAGAAATGTGGAAAATGGTCCGTTTTCAAATGTTTTATTTTTGAACGTCAGTTCACATTTGTAGGTGGATCATCAGTGTTAGAGCTAAAATTAGCATGTTTAAAGTGATTTTCATGCTTCCAGGGGCCCAAAACACAAGATTTATGGAATGGTTAAAAGTGCATGAAAATGGCCAATTTACTCACTCTGAGTTCTCAAAAAGGGTTTCTTCACCCCGGGAAGTTAATTAAATACCATTTGGAGGCATTTAATGTTCGAGCAAAAACGGCTGATTTTCGACAAAAGAGATAACACCCCCCCATTACGTCATGCTTCAGAAATGTGGAAAATGGTCCGTTTTCAAATGTTTTATTTTTGAACGTCAGTTCACATTTGTAGGTGGATCATCAGTGTTAGAGCTAAAATTAGCATGTTTAAAGTGATTTTCATGCTTCCAGGGGCTCGGGAAGTTAATTAAATACCATTTGGAGGCATTTAATGTTCGAGCAAAAACGGCTGATTTTCGACAAAAGAGATAACACCCCCCCATTACGTCATGCTTCAGAAATGTGGAAAATGGTCCGTTTTCAAATGTTTTATTTTTGAACGTCAGTTCACATTTGTAGGTGGATCATCAGTGTTAGAGCTAAAATTAGCATGTTTAAAGTGATTTTCATGCTTCCAGGGGCTCGGGAAGTGAAATAAATACCATTTGGAGGCATTTAATGTTCGAGCAAAAACGGCTGATTTTCGACAAAAGAGATAACACCCCCCCATTACGTCATGCTTCAGAAATGTGGAAAATGGTCAATTTTCAAATGTTTTATTTTTGAACGTCAGTTCACATTTGTAGGTGGATCATCAGTGTTAGAGCTAAAATTAGCATGTTTAAAGTGATTTTCATGCTTCCAGGGGCCCAAAACACAAGATTTATGGAATGGTTAAAAGTGCATGAAAATGGCCAATTTACTCACTCTGAGTTCTCAAAAAGGGTTTCTTCACCCCGGGAAGTTAATTAAATACCATTTGGAGGCATTTAATGTTCGAGCAAAAACGGCTGATTTTCGACAAAAGAGATAACACCCCCCCATTACGTCATGCTTCAGAAATGTGGAAAATGGTCCGTTTTCAAATGTTTTATTTTTGAACGTCAGTTCACATTTGTAGGTGGATCATCAGTGTTAGAGCTAAAATTAGCATGTTTAAAGTGATTTTCATGCTTCCAGGGGCTCGGGAAGTGAAATAAATACCATTTGGAGGCATTTAATGTTCGAGCAAAAACGGCTGATTTTCGACAAAAGAGATAACACCCCCCCATTACGTCATGCTTCAGAAATGTGGAAAATGGTCCGTTTTCAAATGTTTTATTTTTGAACGTCAGTTCACATTTGTAGGTGGATCATCAGTGTTAGAGCTAAAATTAGCATGTTTAAAGTTATTTTCATGCTTCCAGGGGCTCGGGAAGTTAATTAAATACCATTTGGAGGCATTTAATGTTCGAGAAAAAACGGCTGATTTTCGACAAAAGAGATAACACCCCCCCATTACGTCATGCTTCAGAAATTTGGAAAATGGTCCGTTTTCAAATGTTTTATTTTTGAACGTCAGTTCACATTTGTAGGTGGATCATCAGTGTTAGAGCTAAAATTAGCATGTTTAAAGTGATTTTCATGCTTCCAGGGGCCCAAAACACAAGATTTATGGAATGGTTAAAAGTGCATGAAAATGGCCAATTTACTCACTCTGAGTACTCAAAAAGGGTTTCTTCACCCCGGGAAGTTAATTAAATACCATTTGGAGGCATTTAATGTTCGAGCAAAAACGGCTGATTTTCGAGAAAAGAGATAACACCCCCCCATTACGTCATGCTTCAGAAATGTGGAAAATGGTCCGTTTTCAAATGTTTTATTTTTGAACGTTAGTTCACATTTGTAGGTGGATCATCAGTGTTAGAGCTAAAATTAGCATGTTTAAAGTGATTTTCATGCTTCCAGGGGCCCAAAACACAAGATTTATGGAATGGTTAAAAGTGCATGAAAATGGCCAATTTACTCACTCTGAGTTCTCAAAAAGGGTTTCTTCACCCCGGGAAGTTAATTAAATACCATTTGGAGGCATTTAATGTTCGAGCAAAAACGGCTGATTTTCGACAAAAGAGATAACACCCCCCCATTACGTCATGCTTCAGAAATGTGGAAAATGGTCCGTTTTCAAATGTTTTATTTTTGAACGTCAGTTCACATTTGTAGGTGGATCTTCAGTGTTAGAGCTAAAATTAGCATGTTTAAAGTGATTTTCATGCTTCCAGGGGCTCGGGAAGTTAATTAAATACCATTTGGAGTCATTTAATGTTCGAGCAAAAACGGCTGATTTTCGACAAAAGAGATAACACCCCCCCATACGTCATGCTTCAGAAATGTGGAAAATGGTCCGTTTTCAAATGTTTTATTTTTGAACGTCAGTTCACATATGTAGGTGGATCATCAGTGTTAGAGCTAAAATTAGCATGTTTAAAGTGATTTTCATGCTTCCAGGGGCCCAAAACACAAGATTTATGGAATGGTTAAAAGTGCATGAAAATGGCCAATTTACTCACTCTGAGTACTCAAAAAGGGTTTCTTCACCCCGGGAAGTTAATTAAATACCATTTTGAGGCATTTAATGTTCGAGCAAAAACGGCTGATTTTCGACAAAAGAGATAACACCCCCCCATTACGTCATGCTTCAGAAATGTGGAAAATGGTCCGTTTTCAAATGTTTTATTTTTGAACGTCAGTTCACATTTGTAGGTGGATCATCAGTGTTAGAGCTCAAATTAGCAGGTTTAAAGTGATTTTCATGCTTCCAGGGGCCCAAAACACAAGATTTATGGAATGGTTAAAAGTGCATGAAAATGGCCAATTTACTCACTCTGAGTTCTCAAAAAGGGTTTCTTCACCCCGGGAAGTTAATTAAATACCATTTGGAGGCATTTAATGTTCGAGCAAAAACGGCTGATTTTCGACAAAAGAGATAACACCCCCCCATTACGTCATGCTTCAGAAATGTGGAAAATGGTCCGTTTTCAAATGTTTTATTTTTGAACGTCAGTTCACATTTGTAGGTGGATCATCAGTGTTAGAGCTAAAATTAGCATGTTTAAAGTGATTTTCATGCTTCCAGGGGCCCAAAACACAAGATTTATGGAATGGTTAAAAGTGCATGAAAATGGCCAATTTACTCACTCTGAGTTCTCAAAAAGGGTTTCTTCACCCCGGGAAGTTAATTAAATACCATTTGGAGGCATTTAATGTTCGAGCAAAAACGGCTGATTTTCGACAAAAGAGATAACACCCCCCCATTACGTCATGCTTCAGAAATGTGGAAAATGGTCTGTTTTCAAATGTTTTATTTTTGAACGTCAGTTCACATTTGTAGGTGGATCATCAGTGTTAGAGCTAAAATTAGCATGTTTAAAGTGATTTTCATGCTTCCAGGGGCTCGGGAAGTTAATTAAATACCATTTGGAGGCATTTAATGTTTGAGCAAAAACGGCTGATTTTCGACAAAAGAGATAACACCCCCCCATTACGTCATGCTTCAGAAATGTGGAAAATGGTCCGTTTTCAAATGTTTTATTTTTGAACGTCAGTTCACATTTGTAGGTGGATCATCAGTGTTAGAGCTAAAATTAGCATGTTTAAAGTGATTTTCATGCTTCCAGGGGCTCGGGAAGTTAATTAAATATCATTTGGAGGCATTTAATGTTCGAGCAAAAACGGCTGATTTTCGACAAAAGAGATAACACCCCCCCATTACGTCATGCTTCAGAAATGTGGGAAATGGTCCGTTTTCAAATGTTTTATTTTTGAACGTCAGTTCACATTTGTAGGTGGATCATCAGTGTTAGAGCTAAAATTAGCATGTTTAAAGTGATTTTCATGCTTCCAGGGGCTCGGGAAGTTAATTAAATACCATTTGGAGGCATTTAATGTTCGAGCAAAAACGGCTGATTTTCGACAAAAGAGATAACACCCCCCATTACGTCATGCTTCAGAAATGTGGAAAATGGTCCATTTTCAAATGTTTTATTTTTGAACGTCAGTTCACATTTGTAGGTGGATCATCAGTGTTAGAGCTAAAATTAGCATGTTTAAAGTGATTTTCATGCTTCCAGGGGCTCGGGAAGTTAATTAAATACCATTTGGAGGCATTTAATGTTCGAGCAAAAACGGCTGATTTTCGAAAAAAGAGATAACACCCCCCCATTACGTCATGCTTCAGAAATGTGGAAAATGGTCCGTTTTCAAATGT
Source organism: Lissotriton vulgaris (assembly GCF_964263255.1). NCBI lineage: Eukaryota > Metazoa > Chordata > Amphibia > Caudata > Salamandridae > Lissotriton > Lissotriton vulgaris. The sequence continues at coordinate 27,417 of NW_028255576.1, forward strand.
TTTATTTTTGAACGTCAGTTCACATTTGTAGGTGGATCATCAGTGTTAGAGCTAAAATTAGCATGTTTAAAGTGATTTTCATGCTTCCAGGGGCTCGGGAAGTTAATTAAATACCATTTGGAGGCATTTAATGTTCGAGCAAAAACGGCTGATTTTCGACAAAAGAGATAACACCCCCATTACGTCATGCTTCAGAAATGTGGAAAATGGTCCGTTTTCAAATGTTTTATTTTTGAACGTCAGTTCACATTTGTAGGTGGATCATCAGTGTTAGAGCTAAAATTAGCATGTTTAAAGTGATTTTCATGCTTCCAGGGGCCCAAAACACAAGATTTATGGAATGGTTAAAAGTGCATGAAAATGGCCAATTTACTCACTCTGAGTTCTCAAAAAGGGTTTCTTCACCCCGGGAAGTTAATTAAATACCATTTGGAGGCATTTAATGTTCGAGCAAAAACGGCTGATTTTCGACAAAAGAGATAACACCCCCCCATTACGTCATGCTTCAGAAATGTGGAAAATGGTCCGTTTTCAAATGTTTTATTTTTGAACGTCAGTTCACATTTGTAGGTGGATCATCAGTGTTAGAGCTAAAATTAGCATGTTTAAAGTGATTTTCATGCTTCCAGGGGCTCGGGAAGTTAATTAAATACCATTTGGAGGCATTTAATGTTCGAGCAAAAACGGCTGATTTTCCACAAAAGAGATAACACCCCCCCATTACGTCATGCTTCAGAAATGTGGAAAATGGTCCGTTTTCAAATGTTTTATTTTTGAACGTCAGTTCACATTTGTAGGTGGATCATCAGTGTTAGAGCTAAAATTAGCATGTTTAAAGTGATTTTCATGCTTCCAGGGGCTCGGGAAGTGAAATAAATACCATTTGGAGGCATTTAATGTTCGAGCAAAAACGGCTGATTTTCGGCAAAAGAGATAACACCCCCCCATTACGTCATGCTTCAGAAATGTGGAAAATGGTCCGTTTTCAAATGTTTTATTTTTGAACGTCAGTTCACATTTGTAGGTGGATCATCAGTGTTAGAGCTAAAATTAGCATGTTTAAAGTGATTTTCATGCTTCCAGGGGCTCGGGAAGTTAATTAAATACCATTTGGAGGCATTTAATGTTCGAGCAAAAACGGCTGATTTTCGACAAAAGAGATAACACCCCCCCATTACGTCATGCTTCAGAAATGTGGAAAATGGTCCGTTTTCAAATGTTTTATTTTTGAACGTCAGTTCACATTTGTAGGTGGATCATCAGTGTTAGAGCTAAAATTAGCATGTTTAAAGTGATTTTCATGCTTCCAGGGGCTCGGAAAGTTAATTAAATACCATTTGGAGGCATTTAATGTTCGAGCAAAAACGGCTGATTTTCGACAAAAGAGATAACACCCCCACATTACGTCATGCTTCAGAAATGTGGAAAATGGTCCGTTTTCAAATGTTTTATTTTTGAACGTCAGTTCACATTTGTAGGTGGATCATCAGTGTTAGAGCTAAAATTAGCATGTTTAAAGTGATTTTCATGCTTCCAGGGGCCCAAAACACAAGATTTATGGAATGGTTAAAAGTGCATGAAAATGGCCAATTTACTCACTCTGAGTTCTCAAAAAGGGTTTCTTCACCCCGGGAAGTTAATTAAATACCATTTGGAGGCATTTAATGTTCGAGCAAAAACGGCTGATTTTCGACAAAAGAGATAACACCCCCCCATTACGTCATGCTTCAGAAATGTGGAAAATGGTCCGTTTTCAAATGTTTTATTTTTGAACGTCAGTTCACATTTGTAGGTGGATCATCAGTGTTAGAGCTAAAATTAGCATGTTTAAAGTGATTTTCATGCTTCCAGGGGCTCGGGAAGTTAATTAAATACCATTTGGAGGCATTTAATGTTCGAGCAAAAACGGCTGATTTTCGACAAAAGAGATAACACCCCCCCATTACGTCATGCTTCAGAAATGTGGAAAATGGTCCGTTTTCAAATGTTTTATTTTTGAACGTCAGTTCACATTTGTAGGTGGATCATCAGTGTTAGAGCTAAAATTAGCATGTTTAAAGTGATTTTCATGCTTCCAGGGGCTCGGGAAGTGAAATAAATACCATTTGGAGGCATTTAATGTTCGAGCAAAAACGGCTGATTTTCGACAAAAGAGATAACACCCCCCCATTACGTCATGCTTCAGAAATGTGGAAAATGGTCCGTTTTCAAATGTTTTATTTTTGAACGTCAGTTCACATTTGTAGGTGGATCATCAGTGTTAGAGCTAAAATTAGCATGTTTAAAGTGATTTTCATGCTTCCAGGGGCCCAAAACACAAGATTTATGGAATGGTTAAAAGTGCATGAAAATGGCCAATTTACTCACTCTGAGTTCTCAAAAAGGGTTTCTTCACCCCGGGAAGTTAATTAAATACCATTTGGAGGCATTTAATGTTCGAGCAAAAACGGCTGATTTTCGACAAAAGAGATAACACCCCCCCATTACGTCATGCTTCAGAAATGTGGAAAATGGTCCGTTTTCAAATGTTTTATTTTTGAACGTCAGTTCACATTTGTAGGTGGATCATCAGTGTTAGAGCTAAAATTAGCATGTTTAAAGTGATTTTCATGCTTCCAGGGGCTCGGGAAGTGAAATAAATACCATTTGGAGGCATTTAATGTTCGAGCAAAAACGGCTGATTTTCGACAAAAGAGATAACACCCCCCCATTACGTCATGCTTCAGAAATGTGGAAAATGGTCCGTTTTCAAATGTTTTATTTTTGAACGTCAGTTCACATTTGTAGGTGGATCATCAGTGTTAGAGCTAAAATTAGCATGTTTAAAGTTATTTTCATGCTTCCAGGGGCTCGGGAAGTTAATTAAATACCATTTGGAGGCATTTAATGTTCGAGAAAAAACGGCTGATTTTCGACAAAAGAGATAACACCCCCCCATTACGTCATGCTTCAGAAATTTGGAAAATGGTCCGTTTTCAAATGTTTTATTTTTGAACGTCAGTTCACATTTGTAGGTGGATCATCAGTGTTAGAGCTAAAATTAGCATGTTTAAAGTGATTTTCATGCTTCCAGGGGCCCAAAACACAAGATTTATGGAATGGTTAAAAGTGCATGAAAATGGCCAATTTACTCACTCTGAGTACTCAAAAAGGGTTTCTTCACCCCGGGAAGTTAATTAAATACCATTTGGAGGCATTTAATGTTCGAGCAAAAACGGCTGATTTTCGAGAAAAGAGATAACACCCCCCCATTACGTCATGCTTCAGAAATGTGGAAAATGGTCCGTTTTCAAATGTTTTATTTTTGAACGTTAGTTCACATTTGTAGGTGGATCATCAGTGTTAGAGCTAAAATTAGCATGTTTAAAGTGATTTTCATGCTTCCAGGGGCCCAAAACACAAGATTTATGGAATGGTTAAAAGTGCATGAAAATGGCCAATTTACTCACTCTGAGTTCTCAAAAAGGGTTTCTTCACCCCGGGAAGTTAATTAAATACCATTTGGAGGCATTTAATGTTCGAGCAAAAACGGCTGATTTTCGACAAAAGAGATAACACCCCCCCATTACGTCATGCTTCAGAAATGTGGAAAATGGTCCGTTTTCAAATGTTTTATTTTTGAACGTCAGTTCACATTTGTAGGTGGATCTTCAGTGTTAGAGCTAAAATTAGCATGTTTAAAGTGATTTTCATGCTTCCAGGGGCTCGGGAAGTTAATTAAATACCATTTGGAGTCATTTAATGTTCGAGCAAAAACGGCTGATTTTCGACAAAAGAGATAACACCCCCCCATACGTCATGCTTCAGAAATGTGGAAAATGGTCCGTTTTCAAATGTTTTATTTTTGAACGTCAGTTCACATATGTAGGTGGATCATCAGTGTTAGAGCTAAAATTAGCATGTTTAAAGTGATTTTCATGCTTCCAGGGGCCCAAAACACAAGATTTATGGAATGGTTAAAAGTGCATGAAAATGGCCAATTTACTCACTCTGAGTACTCAAAAATGGTTTCTTCACCCCGGGAAGTTAATTAAATACCATTTTGAGGCATTTAATGTTCGAGCAAAAACGGCTGATTTTCGACAAAAGAGATAACACCCCCCCATTACGTCATGCTTCAGAAATGTGGAAAATGGTCCGTTTTCAAATGTTTTATTTTTGAACGTCAGTTCACATTTGTAGGTGGATCATCAGTGTTAGAGCTAAAATTAGCATGTTTAAAGTGATTTTCATGCTTCCAGGGGCCCAAAACACAAGATTTATGGAATGGTTAAAAGTGCATGAAAATGGCCAATTTACTCACTCTGAGTACTCAAAAAGGGTTTCTTCACCCCGGGAAGTTAATTAAATACCATTTGGAGGCATTTAATGTTCGAGCAAAAACGGCTGATTTTCGAGAAAAGAGATAACACCCCCCCATTACGTCATGCTTCAGAAATGTGGAAAATGGTCCGTTTTCAAATGTTTTATTTTTGAACGTTAGTTCACATTTGTAGGTGGATCATCAGTGTTAGAGCTAAAATTAGCATGTTTAAAGTGATTTTCATGCTTCCAGGGGCCCAAAACACAAGATTTATGGAATGGTTAAAAGTGCATGAAAATGGCCAATTTACTCACTCTGAGTTCTCAAAAAGGGTTTCTTCACCCCGGGAAGTTAATTAAATACCATTTGGAGGCATTTAATGTTCGAGCAAAAACGGCTGATTTTCGACAAAAGAGATAACACCCCCCCATTACGTCATGCTTCAGAAATGTGGAAAATGGTCCGTTTTCAAATGTTTTATTTTTGAACGTCAGTTCACATTTGTAGGTGGATCTTCAGTGTTAGAGCTAAAATTAGCATGTTTAAAGTGATTTTCATGCTTCCAGGGGCTCGGGAAGTTAATTAAATACCATTTGGAGTCATTTAATGTTCGAGCAAAAACGGCTGATTTTCGACAAAAGAGATAACACCCCCCCATACGTCATGCTTCAGAAATGTGGAAAATGGTCCGTTTTCAAATGTTTTATTTTTGAACGTCAGTTCACATATGTAGGTGGATCATCAGTGTTAGAGCTAAAATTAGCATGTTTAAAGTGATTTTCATGCTTCCAGGGGCCCAAAACACAAGATTTATGGAATGGTTAAAAGTGCATGAAAATGGCCAATTTACTCACTCTGAGTACTCAAAAATGGTTTCTTCACCCCGGGAAGTTAATTAAATACCATTTTGAGGCATTTAATGTTCGAGCAAAAACGGCTGATTTTCGACAAAAGAGATAACACCCCCCCATTACGTCATGCTTCAGAAATGTGGAAAATGGTCCGTTTTCAAATGTTTTATTTTTGAACGTCAGTTCACATTTGTAGGTGGATCATCAGTGTTAGAGCTCAAATTAGCAGGTTTAAAGTGATTTTCATGCTTCCAGGGGCCCAAAACACAAGATTTATGGAATGGTTAAAAGTGCATGAAAATGGCCAATTTACTCACTCTGAGTTCTCAAAAAGGGTTTCTTCACCCCGGGAAGTTAATTAAATACCATTTGGAGGCATTTAATGTTCGAGCAAAAACGGCTGATTTTCGACAAAAGAGATAACACCCCCCCATTACGTCATGCTTCAGAAATGTGGAAAATGGTCCGTTTTCAAATGTTTTATTTTTGAACGTCAGTTCACATTTGTAGGTGGATCATCAGTGTTAGAGCTAAAATTAGCATGTTTAAAGTGATTTTCATGCTTCCAGGGGCCCAAAACACAAGATTTATGGAATGGTTAAAAGTGCATGAAAATGGCCAATTTACTCACTCTGAGTTCTCAAAAAGGGTTTCTTCACCCCGGGAAGTTAATTAAATACCATTTGGAGGCATTTAATGTTCGAGCAAAAACGGCTGATTTTCGACAAAAGAGATAACACCCCCCCATTACGTCATGCTTCAGAAATGTGGAAAATGGTCTGTTTTCAAATGTTTTATTTTTGAACGTCAGTTCACATTTGTAGGTGGATCATCAGTGTTAGAGCTAAAATTAGCATGTTTAAAGTGATTTTCATGCTTCCAGGGGCTCGGGAAGTTAATTAAATACCATTTGGAGGCATTTAATGTTTGAGCAAAAACGGCTGATTTTCGACAAAAGAGATAACACCCCCCCATTACGTCAAGCTTCAGAAATGTGGAAAATGGTCCGTTTTCAAATGTTTTATTTTTGAACGTCAGTTCACATTTGTAGGTGGATCATCAGTGTTAGAGCTAAAATTAGCATGTTTAAAGTGATTTTCATGCTTCCAGGGGCTCGGGAAGTTAATTAAATATCATTTGGAGGCATTTAATGTTCGAGCAAAAACGGCTGATTTTCGACAAAAGAGATAACACCCCCCCATTACGTCATGCTTCAGAAATGTGGGAAATGGTCCGTTTTCAAATGTTTTATTTTTGAACGTCAGTTCACATTTGTAGGTGGATCATCAGTGTTAGAGCTAAAATTAGCATGTTTAAAGTGATTTTCATGCTTCCAGGGGCTCGGGAAGTTAATTAAATACCATTTGGAGGCATTTAATGTTCGAGCAAAAACGGCTGATTTTCGACAAAAGAGATAACACCCCCCATTACGTCATGCTTCAGAAATGTGGAAAATGGTCCATTTTCAAATGTTTTATTTTTGAACGTCAGTTCACATTTGTAGGTGGATCATCAGTGTTAGAGCTAAAATTAGCATGTTTAAAGTGATTTTCATGCTTCCAGGGGCTCGGGAAGTTAATTAAATACCATTTGGAGGCATTTAATGTTCGAGCAAAAACGGCTGATTTTCGAAAAAAGAGATAACACCCCCCCATTACGTCATGCTTCAGAAATGTGGAAAATGGTCCGTTTTCAAATGTTTTATTTTTGAACGTCAGTTCACATTTGTAGGTGGATCATCAGTGTTAGAGCTAAAATTAGCATGTTTAAAGTGATTTTCATGCTTCCAGGGGCTCGGCAAGTTAATTAAATACCATTTGGAGGCATTTAATGTTCGAGCAAAAACGGCTGATTTTCGACAAAAGAGATAACACCCCCATTACGTCATGCTTCAGAAATGTGGAAAATGGTCCGTTTTCAAATGTTTTATTTTTGAACGTCAGTTCACATTTGTAGGTGGATCATCAGTGTTAGAGCTAAAATTAGCATGTTTAAAGTGATTTTCATGCTTCCAGGGGCCCAAAACACAAGATTTATGGAATGGTTAAAAGTGCATGAAAATGGCCAATTTACTCACTCTGAGTTCTCAAAAAGGGTTTCTTCACCCCGGGAAGTTAATTAAATACCATTTGGAGGCATTTAATGTTCGAGCAAAAACGGCTGATTTTCGACAAAAGAGATAACACCCCCCCATTACGTCATGCTTCAGAAATGTGGAAAATGGTCCGTTTTCAAATGTTTTATTTTTGAATGTCAGTTCACATTTGTAGGTGGATCATCAGTGTTAGAGCTAAAATTAGCATGTTTAAAGTGATTTTCATGCTTCCAGGGGCCCAAAACACAAGATTTATGGAATGGTTAAAAGTGCATGAAAATGGCCAATTTACTCACTCTGAGTTCTCAAAAAGGGTTTCTTCACCCCGGGAAGTTAATTAAATACCATTTGGAGGCATTTAATGTTCGAGCAAAAACGGCTGATTTTCGACAAAAGAGATAACACCCCCCCATTACGTCATGCTTCAGAAATGTGGAAAATGGTCCGTTTTCAAATGTTTCATTTTTGAACGTCAGTTCACATTTGTAGGTGGATCATCAGTGTTAGAGCTAAAATTAGCATGTTTAAAGTTATTTTCATGCTTCCAGGGGCTCGGGAAGTGAAATAAATACCATTTGGAGGCATTTAATGTTCGAGCAAAAACGGCTGATTTTCGGCAAAAGAGATAACACCCCCCCATTACGTCATGCTTCAGAAATGTGGAAAATGGTCCGTTTTCAAATGTTTTATTTTTGAACGTCAGTTCACATTTGTAGGTGGATCATCAGTGTTAGAGCTAAAATTAGCATGTTTAAAGTGATTTTCATGCTTCCAGGGGCTCGGGAAGTTAATTAAATACCATTTGGAGGCATTTAATGTTCGAGCAAAAACGGCTGATTTTCGACAAAAGAGATAACACCCCCCCATTACGTCATGCTTCAGAAATGTGGAAAATGGTCCGTTTTCAAATGTTTTATTTTTGAACGTCAGTTCACATTTGTAGGTGGATCATCAGTGTTAGAGCTAAAATTTGCATGTTTAAAGTGATTTTCATGCTTCCAGGGGCTCGGGAAGTTAATTAAATACCATTTGGAGGCATTTAATGTTCGAGCAAAAATGGCTGATTTTCGACAAAAGAGATAACACCCCCCCATTACGTCATGCCTCAGAAATGTGGAAAATGGTCCGTTTTCAAATGTTTTATTTTTGAACGTCAGTTCACATTTGTAGGTGGATCATTAGTGTTAGAGCTAAAATTAGCATGTTTAAAGTGATTTTCATGCTTCCAGGGGCCCAAAACACAAGATTTATGGAATGGTTAAAAGTGCATGAAAATGGCCAATTTACTCACTCTGAGTTCTCAAAAAGGGTTTCTTCACCCCGGGAAGTTAATTAAATACCATTTGGAGGCATTTAATGTTCGAGCAAAAACGGATGATTTTCGACAAAAGAGATAACACCCCCCATTACGTCATGCTTCAGAAATGTGGAAAATGGTCCGTTTTCAAATGTTTTATTTTTGAACGTCAGTTCACATTTGTAGGTGGATCATCAGTGTTAGAGCTAAAATTAGCATGTTTAAAGTGATTTTCATGCTTCCAGGGGCTCGGGAAGTGAAATAAATACCATTTGAAGGCATTTAATGTTCGAGCAAAAACGGCTGATTTTCGACAAAAGAGATAACACCCCCCCATTACGTCATGCTTCAGAAATATGGAAAATGGTCCGTTTTCAAATGTTTTATTTTTGAACGTCAGTTCACATTTGTAGGTGGATCATCAGTGTTAGAGCTAAAATTAGCATGTTTAAAGTGATTTTCATGCTTCCAGGGGCTCGGGAAGTTAATTAAATACCATTTGTAGGCATTTAATGTTCGAGAAAAAACGGCTGATTTTCGACAAAAGAGATAACACCCCCCCATTACGTCATGCTTCAGAAATTTGGAAAATGGTCCGTTTTCAAATGTTTTATTTTTGAACGTCAGTTCACATTTGTAGGTGGATCATCAGTGTTAGAGCTAAAATTAGCATGTTTAAAGTGATTTTCATGCTTCCAGGGGCCCAAAACACAAGATTTATGGAATGGTTAAAAGTGCATGAAAATGGCCAATTTACTCACTCTGAGTACTCAAAAAGGGTTTCTTCACCCCGGGAAGTTAATTAAATACCATTTGGAGGCATTTAATGTTCGAGCAAAAACGGCTGATTTTCGACAAAAGAGATAACACCCCCCCATTACGTCATGCTTCAGAAATGTGGAAAATGGTCCGTTTTCAAATGTTTTATTTTTGAACGTTAGTTCACATTTGTAGGTGGATCATCAGTGTTAGAGCTAAAATTAGCATGTTTAAAGTGATTTTCATGCTTCCAGGGGCCCAAAACACAAGATTTATGGAATGGTTAAAAGTGCATGAAAATGGCCAATTTACTCACTCTGAGTTCTCAAAAAGGGTTTCTTCACCCCGGGAAGTTAATTAAATACCATTTGGAGGCATTTAATGTTCGAGCAAAAACGGCTGATTTTCGACAAAAGAGATAACACCCCCCCATTACGTCATGCTTCAGAAATGTGGAAAATGGTCCGTTTTCAAATGTTTTATTTTTGAACGTCAGTTCACATTTGTAGGTGGATCATCAGTGTTAGAGCTAAAATTAGCATGTTTAAAGTGATTTTCATGCTTCCAGGGGCTCGGGAAGTTAATTAAATACCATTTGGAGGCATTTAATGTTCGAGCAAAAACGGCTGATTTTCGACAAAAGAGATAACACCCCCCCATTACGTCATGCTTCAGAAATGTGGAAAATGGTCCGTTTTCAAATGTTTTATTTTTGAACGTCAGTTCACATTTGTAGGTGGATCATCAGTGTTAGAGCTAAAATTAGCATGTTTAAAGTGATTTTCATGCTTCCAGGGGCCCAAAACACAAGATTTATGGAATGGTTAAAAGTGCATGAAAATGGCCAATTTACTCACTCTGAGTTCTCAAAAAGGGTTTCTTTACCCCGGGAAGTTAATTAAATACCATTTGGAGGCATTTAATGTTCGAGTAAAAACGGCTGATTTTCGACAAAAGAGATAACACCCCCCCATTACGTCATGCTTCAGAAATGTGGAAAATGGTCCGTTTTTAAATGTTTTATTTTTGAACGTCAGTTCACATTTGTAGGTGGATCATCAGTGTTAGAGCTAAAATTAGCATGTTTAAAGTGATTTTCATGCTTCCAGGGGCTCGGGAAGTGAAATAAATACCATTTGGAGGCATTTAATGTTCGAGCAAAAACGGCTGATTTTCGGCAAAAGAGATAACACCCCCCCATTACGTCATGCTTCAGAAATGTGGAAAATGGTCCGTTTTCAAATGTTTTATTTTTTAACGTCAGTTCACATTTGTAGGTGGATCATCAGTGTTAGAGCTAAAATTAGCATGTTTAAAGTGATTTTCATGCTTCCAGGGGCTCGGGAAGTTAATTAAATACAATTTGGAGGCATTTAATGTTCGAGCAAAAACGGCTGATTTTCGACAAAAGAGATAACACCCCCCCATTACGTCATGCTTCAGAAATGTGGAAAATGGTCCGTTTTCAAATGTTTTATTTTTGAACGTCAGTTCACATTTGTAGGTGGATCATCAGTGTTAGAGCTAAAATTAGCATGTTTAAAGTGATTTTCATGCTTCCAGGGGCTCGGGAAGTTAATTAAATACCATTTGGAGGCATTTAATGTTCGAGCAAAAACGGCTGATTTTCGACAAAAGAGATAACACCCCCCCATTACGTCATGCTTCAGAAATGTGGAAAATGGTCCGTTTTCAAATGTTTTATTTTTGAACGTCAGTTCACATTTGTAGGTGGATCATCAGTGTTAGAGCTAAAATTAGCATGTTTAAAGTGATTTTCATGCTTCCAGGGGCTCGGGAAGTGAAATAAATACCATTTGGAGGCATTTAATGTTCGAGCAAAAACGGCTGATTTTCGGCAAAAGAGATAACACCCCCCCATTACGTCATGCTTCAGAAATGTGGAAAATGGTCCGTTTTCAAATGTTTTATTTTTGAACGTCAGTTCACATTTGTAGGTGGATCATCAGTGTTAGAGCTAAAATTAGCATGTTTGAAGTGATTTTCATGCTTCCAGGGGCTCAGGAAGTTAATTAAATACCATTTGGAGGCATTTAATGTTCGAGCAAAAACGGCTGATTTTCCACAAAAGAGATAACACCCCCCCATTACGTCATGCTTCAGAAATGTGGAAAATGGTCCGTTTTCAAATGTTTTATTTTTGAACGTCAGTTCACATTTGTAGGTGGATCATCAGTGTTAGAGCTAAAATTAGCATGTTTAAAGTGATTTTCATGCTTCCAGGGGCTCGGGAAGTGAAATAAATACCATTTGGAGGCATTTAATGTTCGAGCAAAAACGGCTGATTTTCGGCAAAAGAGATAACACCCCCCCCATTACGTCATGCTTCAGAAATGTGGAAAATGGTCAGTTTTCAAATGTTTTATTTTTGAACGTCAGTTCACATTTGTAGGTGGATCATCAGTGTTAGAGCTAAAATTAGCATGTTTGAAGTGATTTTCATGCTTCCAGGGGCTCAGGAAGTTAATTAAATACCATTTGGAGGCATTTAATGTTCGAGCAAAAACGGCTGATTTTCCACAAAAGAGATAACACCCCCCCATTACGTCATGCTTCAGAAATGTGGAAAATGGTCCGTTTTCAAATGTTTTATTTTTGAACGTCAGTTCACATTTGTAGGTGGATCATCAGTGTTAGAGCTAAAATTAGCATGTTTAAAGTGATTTTCATGCTTCCAGGGGCCCAAAACACAAGATTTATGGAATGGTTAAAAGTGCATGAAAATGGCCAATTTACTCACTCTGAGTTCTCAAAAAGGGTTTCTTCACCCCGGGAAGTTAATTAAATACCATTTGGAGGCATTTAATGTTCGAGCAAAAACGGCTGATTTTCGACAAAAGAGATAACACTCCCCCATTACGTCATGCTTCAGAAATGTGGAAAATGGTCCGTTTTCAAATGTTTTATTTTTGAACGTCAGTTCACATTTGTAGGTGGATCATCAGTGTTAGAGCTAAAATTAGCATGTTTAAAGTGATTTTCATGCTTCTAGGGGCTCGGGAAGTGAAATAAATACCATTTGGAGGCATTTAATGTTCGAGCAAAAATGGCTGATTTTCGACAAAAGAGATAACACCCCCCCCCCCATTACGTCATGCTTCAGAAATGTGGAAAATGGTCCGTTTTCAAATGTTTTATTTTTGAACGTCAGTTCACATTTGTAGGTGGATCATCAGTGTTAGAGCTAAAATTAGCATGTTTAAAGTGATTTTCATGCTTCCAAGGGCTCGGGAAGTTAATTAAATACCTTTTGGAGGCATTTAATGTTCGAGAAAAAACGGCTGATTTTCGACAAAAGAGATAACACCCCCCCATTACGTCATGCTTCAGAAATTTGGAAAATGGTCCGTTTTCAAATGTTTTATTTTTGAACGTCAGTTCACATTTGTAGGTGGATCATCAGTGTTAGAGCTAAAATTAGCATGTTTAAAGTGATTTTCATGCTTCCAGGGGCCCAAAACACAAGATTTATGGAATGGTTAAAAGTGCATGAAAATGGCCAATTTACTCACTCTGAGTTCTCAAAAAGGGTTTCTTTACCCCGGGAAGTTAATGAAATACCATTTGGAGGCATTTAATGTTCGAGCAAAAACGGCTGATTTTCGACAAAAGAGATAACACCCCCCCATTACGTCATGCTTCAGAAATGTGGAAAATGGTCCGTTTTTAAATGTTTTATTTTTGAACGTCAGTTCACATTTGTAGGTGGATCATCAGTGTTAGAGCTAAAATTAGCATGTTTAAAGTGATTTTCATGCTTCCAGGGGCTCGGGAAGTTAATTAAATACCATTTGGAGGCATTTAATGTTCGAGCAAAAACGGCTGATTTTTGACAAAAGAGATAACACCCCCCCATTACGTCATGCTTCAGAAATGTGGAAAATGGTCCGTTTTCAAATGTTTTATTTTTGAACGTCAGTTCACATTTGTAGGTGGATCATCAGTGTTAGAGCTAAAATTAGCATGTTTAAAGTGATTTTCATGCTTCCAGGGGCTCGGGAAGTTAATTAAATACCATTTGGAGGCATTTAATGTTCGAGCAAAAACGGCTGATTTTCGACAAAAGAGATAACACCCCCCCCATTACGTCATGCTTCAGAAATGTGGAAAATGGTCCGTTTTCAAATGTTTTATTTTTGAACGTCAGTTCACATTTGTAGGTGGATCATCAGTGTTAGAGCTAAAATTAGCATGTTTAAAGTGATTTTCATGCTTCCAGGGGCTCGGGAAGTGAAATAAATACCATTTGGAGGCATTTAATGTTCGAGCAAAAACGGCTGATTTTCGGCAAAAGAGATAACACCCCCCCATTACGTCATGCTTCAGAAATGTGGAAAATGGTCCGTTTTCAAATGTTTTATTTTTGAACGTCAGTTCACATTTGTAGGTGGATCATCAGTGTTAGAGCTAAAATTAGCATGTTTGAAGTGATTTTCATGCTTCCAGGGGCTCGGGAAGTTAATTAAATACCATTTGGAGGCATTTAATGTTCGAGCAAAAACGGCTGATTTTCGACAAAAGAGATAACACCCCCCCATAACGTCATGCTTCAGAAATGTGGAAAATGGTCCGTTTTCAAATGTTTTATTTTTGAACGTCAGTTCACATTTGTAGGTGGATCATCAGTGTTAGAGCTAAAATTAGCATGTTTAAAGTGATTTTCATGCTTCCAGGGGCCCAAAACACAAGATTTATGGAATGGTTAAAAGTGCATGAAAATGGCCAATTTACTCACTCTGAGTTCTCAAAAAGGGTTTCTTCACCCCGGGAAGTTAATTAAATACCATTTGGAGGCATTTAATGTTCGAGCAAAAACGGCTGATTTTCGACAAAAGAGATAACACCCCCCCATTACGTCATGCTTCAGAAATGTGGAAAATGGTCCGTTTTCAAATGTTTTATTTTTGAACGTCAGTTCACATTTGTAGGTGGATCATCAGTGTTAGAGCTAAAATTAGCATGTTTAAAGTGATTTTCATGCTTCCAGGGGCTCGGGAAGTGAAATAAATACCATTTGGAGACATTTAATGTTCGAGCAAAAACGACTGATTTTCGACAAAAGAGATAACACCCCCCCATTACGTCATGCTTCAGAAATGTGGAAAATGGTCCGTTTTCAAATGTTTTATTTTTGAACGTCAGTTCACATTTGTAGGTGGATCATCAGTGTTAGAGCTAAAATTAGCATGTTTAAAGTGATTTTCATGCTTCCAAGGGCTCGGGAAGTTAATTAAATACCTTTTGGAGGCATTTAATGTTCGAGAAAAAACGGCTGATTTTCGACAAAAGAGATAACACCCCCCCATTACGTCATGCTTCAGAAATTTGGAAAATGGTCCGTTTTCAAATGTTTTATTTTTGAACGTCAGTTCACATTTGTAGGTGGATCAACAGTGTTAGAGCTCAAATTAGCATGTTTAAAGTGATTTTCATGCTTCCAGGGGCCCAAAACACAAGATTTATGGAATGGTTAAAAGTGCATGAAAATGGCCAATTTACTCACTCTGAGTTCTCAAAAAGGGTTTCTTTACCCCGGGAAGTTAATTAAATACCATTTGGAGGCATTTAATGTTCGAGCAAAAACGGCTGATTTTCGACAAAAGAGATAACACCCCCCCATTACGTCATGCTTCAGAAATGTGGAAAATGGTCCGTTTTTAAATGTTTTATTTTTGAACGTCAGTTCACATTTGTAGGTGGATCATCAGTGTTAGAGCTAAAATTAGCATGTTTAAAGTGATTTTCATGCTTCCAGGGGCTCGGGAAGTGAAATAAATACCATTTGGAGGCATTTAATGTTCGAGCAAAAACGGCT